>NC_083761.1:2005611-2008111 GCF_963514075.1 Conger conger | reverse complement strand
GTAAACGATTTGATTTTAGGTTTTACGTCATTGTGTACCAGTGGCGTGTATGTTGATCAAATGTTGATCAATTTCCCCTCCAATCAATATCCCTTTCACATCCTCACAGGCCCGTTCGTTCTGGTGCTTTCTTTGAGTGTCGTTTTTTTGTGTCTTTCAGAAAAACACGGTGAAGACGCTCTTTGGGGGGGTCATAACCAACAACGTGGTGTCTCTGGTGAGGAGCCACTCTGCATCAGTGTGTTTCAGGATTCTGCCTGGGTTGATAGTTCTATGTGTGGGTTTTGCTGTGTCTGTGCGTGTGTTTGCGTGCGTGTGTGTATGTCTGTGTGTGGTTTTACAGCGCGGTAAACTGTGTGTGTCCACATGTGCGTGTGCGAGTATAAGAGCTGGTTTAGGTTGTCATCTAAGCTGTGTGTGTGTGTGTGTGTGTGTTTGTATGTGTTTCTGTCTGTGTGTGTGTGTGTCTGTGTGAGACAGTGGTGTGTTGCTCTAATGGATACGTGTGTGTGTTGCTCTAATGGATACGTGTGTGTGTTGCTCTAATGGATACGTGTGTGTGTTGCTCTAATGGATACGTGTGTGTGTGTGTGTGTGTGTGTGTGTGTGTGTGTCTGTCTGTGTGAGACAGTGGTGTGTTGCTCTAATGGATACGTGTGTGTGTTGCAGGACTGTGAGCACGTGAGTCAGACAGCAGAGGAGTTCTACACGGTCAGGTGTCAGGTGGCCGACATGAAGAACATCTACGTGAGTTTCCTCCCAGCGCGTGTGCATGGGGCGGGGGGGGGGGGTGTGTGATGCTCTGCCTCCTTAGGGGGGGTCAGTAAATTTCCTAATGCCCATCTACAGCCTGTTTACTCGCCTCTGTTTCTCAGAAATGTTTTCCAGCCTGGATTCTGCTTAGTTTAGTCTATTGCGGAAACTAATTAAGACATAAGTTTAAAATAGACGCAGTCCTTCCTAAGGACAACACCTTTACAGTATGAGTAGTTTATTTCCGATGCGTTGAACACCGTGTTGAACCATCAGTGTCTGTTTTTCAGGAGTCGCTGGACGAGGTGACCATCAAGGACACCCTGGAAGGGGACAATATGTACACCTGCTCCCAGTGCGGGAAGAAGGTCCGGGCCGAGAAGAGGTGGGTTTTGGGAGGCATCGGTCACTCGGTCATCAATGCGGTCTTGAAATAATTTGAATTAAATCTTTTAATTTTATAGTGTATTACGCAATGGAGCGGTTTCACACAGTGGAAGTCCCCCAGTATCAGATGCACTATGCTAAATGCGATCACTCCGCTTAATGCCAAATCTATGCATCATGCTAACACTGTGCTAAATGCTAACACTACCCTTTATGCTAACACCATGCTAAATGCTAACACTAAGCATCATGCTAACACCGTGCTGAATGCTAACGCTAAGCATCATGCTGACACTGTGCTAAATGCTAATGCTACATGTCATGCTAAAGCTACACTTCATGCTAACACTGTGCTAAATGCAAACGCTATGCTTTATGCTAACACTGTGCTAAATGCTAACGCTAAGCATCATGCTAACATTGTGCTGAATGCTAATGCTAACCATCATGCTAGCATTGTGCTAAATGCTAACGCTACACTCCTCCCTCCTCCCCAGGGCCTGTTTTAAGAAGCTCCCGCGCATCCTGAGCTTCAACACCATGCGCTACACCTTCAACATGGTGACGATGATGAAGGAGAAGGTCAACACCCACTTCTCCTTCCCCCTGCGGCTGGACATGACGCCGTACACCGAGGACTTCCTCATGAGCAAGAGCGACAGGAAGGAGGGTACGCAGCCAATCAGGGGCCGGAGTCTCTAAACTGGGCCCTGCAGTAATTGGACGGTGGATTGGACAGTGTTCTGCGATTGGTCAAAAGTTCACATGGCAAAATGCATTTTAGTGCTATAATAAGACCTAAAGGGCAGAAGCAGAATAAGCCTAGTCTGAGACTAAATTCAATATCGAATGGAGATTCTCCATACAAAACTCAATTTAGTCCAGGACTAAGCTTAACCTGTGTCCATGAAACCGGCCCAAAATCTTTTTTTTTTCCGAAGTAGAAAATACTAGCTTGTTGATGTTTTGTTTGGCGAGTGAAATGTTATTATTCCATTGGGAAATCTTGAAATTAGTCAAACTGTCTTACCTCATTGGCAATATTTTCATCTTATTTAGCAAAGAAGTAAAAGAGAGAGAGGATTTTTCCAAATTCTTGTTATTGGTTTCTGCTGTGAACAAACACTGCTTTCTGCTTTGTGTGGAAATCTCAAGAGTCTGCTGTCTGTCCTGTGATTTAGTGAATTTGATCGCATCTGATCTCTGTTGCCCATCTGATCTGCGGTTGGCTAAAAGCTCACCGACTCTGTGCCGTCCGTTCTGTGATTGGCTAAAAGCTCACCGGCTCTGCGCCGTCTGTTCTGTGATTGGCGGGGATGCGCAGGGTTCCGGGAAGACGGGGAGTCGAAGGTGGCCGAGA
>NC_083761.1:1990611-2000611 GCF_963514075.1 Conger conger | reverse complement strand
CGGTTTAAAGAGAAGATGTGGGCCCATTTGACCCTCTGTCTCTGTATCGTGAAGCAGGATTACGGACTTCACTGGGAAACTGCAACGTAAAACCTGGAACAGCTCTTTTTACTGCAGTCCATGTTCCAGGTTTTACTCCGTTCCCCCAGTTTACTCAATGGGGCTCATTTGTCCTGTCTCTGTGGGGGTCTGGCAGATGTTCCAGAGGCTGTGCATCCACGTGATCCAGCGTCTGAGGCCCGTGCACGCTCACCTGTACCTGCAGCCCGGCATGGAGGACGGGTACGAACCTTCTGAACCTGCGCTCCTCCCACACCTGTGCTGCCCTCTGCTGGCGGCCGCTGGTATTGCTGATCTGGCCCATGCGTCAGAGAACAGCACGCTACTTCTGTTTCAGTTCCATTACTTTTGGAAATTAATTGCAGTTATATAATAATGACTATCTATTCTTCAGTGAATGTCCCGAATGAAATGCAGTTGATGCTGTTAATCGGTACTCCCATTCCTCATTATGTGCTTTGTGTGGCTTATAATAGCCTTTAATCCCAGGATCTCCTTGACCACGGTTTGACCAGGTCCTCTCTTTCCCCCTCCCTCACTGTCTCACTCTCTCTTCCTCCTTCCCTCTCTTCCTCTCCCTCTCTTTCTGTTTCTCTCTCCCCCTCCTCTCCCTCTCCCTCTCCCTCTCCCTCTCCCTCTCTCTCTCCCTCCCTCTCCCTCTCCCTCTCCCTCTCTCTCTTTCTCTCTCTCCCTCTCCCTCTCTCTCTCCCTCCCTCCCTCTCCCCCTCTCCCTCTCCCTCTCCCTCTCCCCCCTCTCTCTCAGGTCTGATGACATGGACGGCCCGGTGGAGGACATTGGCAGTCGTTCGTGCGTCACACGCTTTGTCAAAACTCTGCTGTCAATCATGGAGCATGGCGTGAAGCCGCACAGCAAGCACCTGATGGAGTACTTCGCCTTCCTGTACGAGTTCGCCAAGATGGGCGAGGAGGAGGTGTGTGTGCCCGGTCATCCCCGAAAACCCACCGCTAACGGTCCTGTTCATCCCCGAAAACCCACCGCTAACGGTCCTGTTCATCCCCGAAAACCCACCACTAACGGTCTTGTTCATCCCCGAAAACCCACCGCTAACGGTCCTGTTCTTACCCGAAAACCCACCACTCACAGTCCCGTTCTTACCCGAAAACCCACCACTAATGGTCCTGTTCTCACCCGAAAACCCACCGCTAACGGTCCTGTTCATCCCCAAAACCCACCACTAATGGTCCTGTTCTTACCCAAAAACCCACCACTAACGGTCCTGTTCTCACCCGAAAACCCACCGCTAACGGTCCTGTTCTCACCCGAAAACCCACCACTAACGGTCCTGTTCTTACCGAAAACCCACCACTAACGGTCCTGTTCTATTTTTAGTGTGTAATTCTGCCTCTCTCCCGACAGAGTCAGTTCCTCCTCTCCTTACAAGCTATCTCCATCATGGTCCATTTCTACATGGGAACCAAAGGCCCTGAGAATGTAAGTAGTGTTTAATGTCCTGTTTCTAAGTGTTTATGAGAACCACTCTGTGTAGCATCGTGTACTGTGCTAGTCTGTGACTTTCTGTACTGCTGCACTGCGATTGGTGGAAGTTCTGTGCAGGGCTATATTTCTGGACTGTGATTGGTGGAAGTTCTGCACAGTGCTGTATTTCTGTACTGTGATTGGTGGAAGTTGGGCGCAGTGCTGTATTTCTGTACTTTGAGTGGTGCAAGCCCTGTACAGCACTGTGATTGGTGGATTGGTGCGTCTCAGCCGCAGGTGGAGGTGCTGTCGGAGGAGGAAGGGGAGGAGGAGGATGAGGAGGAGGACATCCTCTCTCTGGCGGAGGAGAAGTACCGCCCCGCCGCTCTGGATAAAATGATCACCCTCATCGCCCTATTGGTGGAGCAGTCCCGCTCAGAGAGGTGAGCGGCCAATCAGGGACCTATGCGCACATCACATGACCCCTCACTGTCCAATCCCATGGGAAGTGCGTTCACATCACATGACCCCTGACTGTTCAGCCCCTTTTTGAAGCCACCATTTACAAACCTGGGCTGTCTCATGGACCCTCTAACCTCAGCGGTAATGGGGCCTGTTCGGTCGCTGTGTGCAATACCGCCATCGTGTGGTGCCGCTGTGCATTGCTCGGGGAGCGAGTCCGGTGACGGGCTCGGGGGGAGAGTACTGTTTCCATGGTTACCCCCGCTGCCTTCCAAAACCGTCCATGTCCGGGAATGAGCCCTGGAGCCCTGGAGCCCAATCTGCTGGCTGCCTTCCCCAAATGTCTGAATGCACACGGATGCGTGCGTCGCGCGCGAGAGGGAGTGGCTAGTTCCCGTGCCTGACGGCGTTCTCGCCCCTCTCCCCCCCCCCCCCCCCCCCCCCCCCAGGCACCTGACGCTCTCTCAGAACGACATGGCGGCTCTCACCGGCGGGAAGGGCTTCCCCTTCCTGTTCCAGCACATCCGCGACGGCATCAACATCCGGCAGACCTGCAACCTCATCTTCAGCCTCTGCCGCTACAACAACCGGCTGGCGGAACACGTACGTGCGTGCGGCCGTCAGAGAGACCCGCGCCGTCCTCGTCTGCCTCCCGGGAAGGGATTTTGGTGATGCATAGCTGTGTGCCAGACGATGGGAATGAACGTCAATATTTGTTCTTTGTTTTTCAGATTGTTTCCATGCTCTTCACATCCATTGCCAAGCTCACCCCGGAGGTGCGTGTTGTAGATTCTCTGTGTGGAACAGACCTGGGTTCAAATACGGAATTGTTCTGTATTCAAGTACTTCTCTTTGATCGACTTATCTGGCCTGGTTTAACTGAGCCAGCCAAAAGGACCAGAAGGTGGGGTTAGCACTGTTTGGGAGTATTTCATTTGTTCCACCGATACACAGAAAAATGTAGAAAAGTATTTTAATCCAAGACAAGTCCCCCTCCCTCTTCCCCCCCTCTCTCTCAGGGTGTCAGCTGTATACACTCTTTTGGCTGTGTGCTGTTACAGTGGCTGTGCATTGCAGTTGATGCTGTTCTCTCTCGCTCTCTCTCAGGCTGCTAACCCCTTCTTTAAGCTGCTCACCATGCTGATGGAGTTCGCTGGCGGCCCCCCCGGCATGCCCTCCTTCGCCTCCTACATCCTGCAGCGGATCTGGGAGGTAGGACCGAGTGTGTGTGTGTGCGTGCGTGGGTGTGTGTGTGTGTGTGTGTGTGTGTGTGTGTGTGTGTGTGTGTGTGTGTGGAGTGTTTATGCAAGATGTTTATGTGTGTGTGTGTGTATTAATGTGTATGGACTAGTGTCTGTCCATGCGTGTTAATCTGTGTATGTGTTTATGTACATGTATGTTCCGGGTGATCGAGTACAACCCCTCTCAGTGCCTAGACTGGCTGGCTGTAATCTGTGTGTGTGCGTGTGTGTGTGTTCCAGGTGATCGAGTACAACCCCTCTCAGTGCCTGGACTGGCTGGCTGTAATCTCTGTGTGTGTGTGTGTGTGTGTGTGTTCATGTGTCTTTGTGTGTTCCAGGTGATTGAGTACAACCCCTCTCAGTGCCTAGACTGGCTGGCTGTAATCTGTGTGTGTGTGTTCCAGGTGATCGAGTACAACCCCTCTCAGTGCCTGGACTGGCTGGCGGTGCAGACCCCGCGGAACAAGCTGGCGCACAGCTGGGTGCTGCAGAACATGGAGAACTGGGTGGAGCGCTTCCTCCTGGCACACAACTACCCCCGCGTCCGCACCTGTACGGAGCCTTCCGGAAAACCCCCCACGTTTATTTAACCTTTATTCTACCAGGGAACCCCATTCAGATAAACCATTTCAATCCCAAGAGTGCCATCAACCGTAACTACCATGTGCTATATGGCACAAAATGTGTTTATGATATTTAATGAAAGATTAATATTTGGACCGACAGGCAGCTGTATAAATGCCTATGTGACTTTCTGATGGTTGTCTTTATACCTTTTCAACAAATCAGATTGGCTGCTATACTAGTGTTTTGAGCCCCTATTAAAACCCTACACATTTTTCACACTTTTCTCAATCAAAGCCAAAAACCCTTAGGATTTGAATGGGGCCTCTCTCCGTATTGGGCTTGGGTTCTGAAAGAGTTAACATCTTTTTTCACGCGAGACTTGGCATGTATACACGGTAAAGAAACAAAACAACGAGACCATATTAATGGAAATCGACGTAAAGTCACAAACAAGGACATGTTGCATGTACGCCTAACTGGTGTAGGGGGGGAAATTGAAAACGGTTTGAGGTGAACTCAAACTACTGCGGCCCGGAGTGTAGTGGTTAAGGTTAAAGGACTGGGACACGCAAGGTCGGTGGTTCTAATCCCGGTGTAGCCACAATAAGATCCGCACAGCCGTTGGGCCCTTGAGCAAGGCCCTTAAACCCTGCATTGCTCCAGGGGAGGATTGTCTCCTGCTTAGTCTAATCTAAACTGTACGTCGCTCTGGATAAGAGCGTCTGCCAAAATGCCATTAATGTAATGTAATGTAACTCTGACCTTTGCCCTTTGCCCTCTGCCCTGTGCCCCTCCCAGCCGCGGCCTACCTCCTGGTGTCGCTCATCCCCAGCAACTCGTTCCGCCAGATGTTCCGGTCCACGCGCTCGCTGCACATCCCCACCCGGGACCTCCCGCTCAGTCCGGACACCACGGTGGTGCTGCACCAGGTGGGAGGCCGTTAGCACGTTAGCCCGTTAGCCCCTCCGCCAGGTCAGAGGCCGTTAGCACGTTAGCCCGTTAGCCCTTCCGCCAGGTCCGAGGCCGTTAGCACGTTAGCGCTAGAGTCAGCCCCTCCACCAGGTCAGAGACCATTAGCATGTTAGCCCATTAGCACGTTAGCCCTTCCACCAGGTCAGAGACCGTTAGCATGTTAGCCCTTCTACCAGGTCAGAGACCGTTAGCATGTTAGCACTAGAGTCAGCCCCTCCACCAGGTCTGAGGCCGTTAGCACATTAGCGCTGGAGTTAGCCCCTCCACCAGGTCAGAGACCATTAGCATGTTAGCCCGTTAGCTCTTCCACCAGGTCAGAGACCGTTAGTACGTTAGCCCTTCCACCAGGTCAGAGACCGTTAGCATGTTAGCCCGTTAGCCCTTCCGCCAGGTCCGAGACCGTTAGCACGTTAGCCCGTTAGCCCTTCCGCCAGGTCCGAGACCGTTAGCACGTTAGCCTGTTAGCCCTTCCACCAGATCAGAGACCGTTAGCACGTTAGCGCTAGAGTCAGCCCCTCCACCAGGTCTGAGACCGTTAGCACGTTAGCCCGTTAGCTCTTCCACCAGGTCCGAGACCGTTAGCACGTTAGCCTGTTAGCCCTTCCACCAGATCAGAGACCGTTAGCACGTTAGCGCTAGAGTCAGCCCCTCCACCAGGTCTGAGACCGTTAGCACGTTAGCCCGTTAGCTCTTCCACCAGGTCCGAGACCGTTAGCACGTTAGCCTGTTAGCCCTTCCACCAGATCAGAGACCGTTAGCACGTTAGCGCTAGAGTCAACCCCTCCACCAGGTCAGAGACCATTAGCCCATTAGCATTAGCCCCTCCACCAGGTCTGAGACCGTTAGCATGTTAGCCCTTCTACCAGGTCAGAGACCATTAGTACATTAGCCCTTCCACCAGGTCAGAGACCGTTAGCATGTTAGCGCTAGAGTCAGCCCCCCCATCAGGTCTGAGACCGTTAGCACTGGAGTCAGCCCCCCCACCAGGTCAGAGACCGTTAGCACGTTAGCCCTTCCACCAGGTCAGAGACCGTTAGCAGTTAGCGCTCGTTCATGTGTTAGCCATTCCTTCAGGTCAGAGACAGTGAGCGCCAGCGTCAGTCATTCTGCCAGGAAAAAAATGGTCAGACATCAGCCACTGTCCGTACAATTACGGACTGCACTGTCTCTCTGTTGTATGATAGATAGATAGATAGATACTTTATTCATCCCAAGGGATATTTTAGTATGCGTCTCCTGTTGACGTGTCTCCTGTGGACGTGTCTCCGCCCAGGTGTACAACCTGCTGCTGGGGCTGCTGGCCCGGGCCAAGCTGTACGTGGACGCGGCCGTGCACGGCACCACCAAGCTGGTGCAGTTCTTCAGCTTCATGACCTACTGCCTCATCTCCAAGACCGAGAAGCTCATGTTCTCCGGCTACTTCATGGACCTGTGGAACCTGTTCCAGGTGCGCGGGGTTCTGCGGGGCATCTGGGGCACTATGAGCCCACGTATCCGCTGCTGTTACAGACGAGCTGAAGTCTAAATGATTTCCATTTCCTCGATTTAGTCAGTTCTTCATAACCATATGAACACGTCTAAAAGTTCTTCCCTCTATCTCTCCCCCTTCACCTACCTCTCCCTTTTTCCCTCTCCCCTCTCTCTCCATGCCTGCCTCCCTCTCTTCTCCCTCTGCCTCGGTCTTCCCCTCTCTCCCTCATTCCCTTTCTTTCTCCCCCCCTCTTCCTCCCTCTCCCCTCCTCTCTCTCCCTCCCTCCCTCTCTCCAGCCCAAGTTATCGGAGCCCGCCATCGCCACCAACCACAACAAGCAGGCCCTGCTGTCGTTCTGGTACAACGTGTGTGTGGAGTGCGCGGAGAACGTCCGTCTGGTGGTGCAGAACCCCGTGGTCACCAAGAACATCGCCTTCAACTACATCCTGGCGGACCACGACGACCAGGAGGTGGTTCTGTTCAACCGGGGCATGCTGCCGGCCTACTACGGCATCCTGCGCATGTGCTGTGAGCAGTCCCCCGCCTTCACCCGCCAGCTGGCCTCCCACCAGAACATCCAGTGGGCCTTCAAGAACCTCACGCCCCACGCCAGCCAGTACCCGGGGGTGGGTATGAGAGTGTGTGTGTGGGGTGTGTGTGTATGAGTGTGTAACCCTGTTCTCTCTCTCTCTCTCTCTCTCTGTTTCTCTCTCAGGCTGTAGAGGAGCTATTTAACCTCATGCAGCTGTGTGTGGAGAGTGTGTGTAGAGTGTGTGTGTGGAGTGTGTGTAGGGAGTGTGTATGAGTGTGTAACCCTGTTCTCTCTCTCTCAGGCTGTAGAGGAGCTGTTTAACCTCATGCAGCTGTGTGTGTGAAGGGTGTGTGTGTGTGTGTGTGTGTGTGTGTGTGTGTGTGTGTGTGTGTGTGTGTGTGTGTGGAGTGTGTGTGTGTGGAGTGTGTAACCCTGTTCTCTCTCTCTCTCTCAGGCTGTAGAGGAGCTGTTTAACCTCATGCAGCTGTTTGTGGCTCAGCGGCCAGACATGCGTGAGGAGGAGCTGGATGATGTGAAGCAGTTTAAGAAGACCACCATCAGCTGCTACCTGCGCTGCCTGGATGGGAGGTCCTGCTGGACCACCCTCATCAGGTCTGATACACACACACACACTCTCTCTCACACACACACACACCCACACCCACACACACACTCACATATACACTCACACACACACACACACACACACACACACATATACACTCACACACACACACACACATATACACTCACACTCTCTCACACACACCCACACCCACACACACACTCACATATACACTCTCACACACACACACACACACACACACACACACACACATATACACACACACACACACACACGTATACACTCACACACACACACACACACATATACACTCACACACACACACACACACACACACTCACAGATAAACCGATATTCTCCCTCTCACTCACTCTCTCTCTCTCTCTCTCTCTCTCTCTCTCTCTCTCTCTCTCTCTCTCTCTCTCTCTCTCTCTCTCTCTCCAGTGCCTTCCGGGTTCTGCTAGAGAACGATGAGGACCGGCTGCTGGTAGTCTTCAACCGGGGCCTCATCCTCATGACAGAGGTCTGTACAGAGAGCGGCTGAACCACACCTTCATAGCTTAGCCACGAGGCTGTGGGCATTTTAGCTACTAGTCTCTTGGAAGCTTAGCCACGAGGCTATCGGCACTTTAGCCGCTAGGCTATATGCACCTTAGCCACTAG
Organism: Conger conger; assembly: GCF_963514075.1. Taxonomy (NCBI): domain Eukaryota; kingdom Metazoa; phylum Chordata; class Actinopteri; order Anguilliformes; family Congridae; genus Conger; species Conger conger. The sequence continues at coordinate 1,992,619 of NC_083761.1, read as the reverse complement.
GCTACCCTGTAATTTCTTATTTACTGCCTAGGTTTATTGTGATTATCGTGCTTGTGTATACTTGTCTTATTATTGCTGGTGTTGTATATGGTTTTATTGCTGCTTCTTGGTTGGTTTGTTTGTTTGTTAGATTAATGCCATGTGACCTTTGACCCCCCCCCCAGTCCTTCAACACATTGCACATGATGTACCACGAGGCCACCGCCTGTCATGTGACAGGGGACCTGGTGGAGCTGCTGTCCATCTTCCTGTCCGTGCTCAAAGCCACACGGCCGTACCTGCACCGCAAAGGTGAGATTCCTGTCCGTGCTCAAAGCCACACCACCGTACCCGTTTCACCTTTTTGTCAAGACTTCAGTCCGTGTGTCTTAAGGCTGTGCTTTACGTGTTATTGAATGCACTCAACTTTAGCGCTTGCTTGAATTGGAGTGCACGTTGTTTGTCTAAAGCAGGGGTGCCCAATCATGTCCCATGGATGAGTATGCAGGGTTTAACTCCGACCAATCACCACACCAGCTGATTTCACGAGTTGGTTCCCTCCTCTCTGGTTGGAGGTGTGTTAGTCAGTGAAATCCGCTGGATGCATACCTGGATCCGAATCATGGGTGGAGGTGGAGTTTAGATTCTTCAGGGTTCAAGTATTCTATTATCGTTCGGTTGTATCCTGCCGTTATTTCGCGTTCCCTCTTCACACACCTACAGTCTGTGCGTTTGGTGTCCTACTGTCTGTGGGTTTGTTGCGGTTGGTGTTTGGGCCTGGGTGTTCTGACCCGGTCGGTGTTCTTGCAGATGTGAAGCAGGCCCTGATCCACTGGCAGGAGAGGATCGACTTCGCCCACAAGCTGCTCACGCTGCTGAACTCCTACAGCCCGCCCGAACTCCGCAACGCCTGCCTGGGTACGCTGACACGCCACGACACGCCCCACGCCACGCCACGCCCCACGCCACGACACGCCCCACACCACGCCCCACACCACGACACGCCCCACGCCCCACACCACGACACGCCCCACGCCACGACACGCCCCACGACACGCCCCACGCCACGACACGCCCCACGCCACGACACGCCCCACACCACGCCACGCCCCACACCACGACACGCCACGACACGCCCCACACCACGCCCCACACCACGACACGACACGCCCCACGCCACGACACGCCCCACGCCACGACACGCCCCACGCCACGACACGACACGCCCCACGCCACGCCCCACGCCACGACACGCCCCACGACACGCCCCACGACACGCCCCACGCCACGCCACGACACGCCCCGCCACTCCGCCACTCTGTTTTCATCCACGGCAACCTGGCACACACTGCGGCCTTAAAGACCATCACCTATAAAATATTACATCATATCTATGATGCCAGTCGTATCTATTGATCCCAGTTTGATTTGTGAATGAAATGTTTGATTTCAGTTTGATTTGTGAATGAAATGTTTGATTTCAGTTTGATTTGTGAATGAAATGTTTGATTTCAGTTTGATTTGTGAATGAAATGTTTGATATCAGTTTTATTTGTGAATGAAATGTTTGATATCAGTTTGATTTGTGAATTTGATGTTTGATGTATGTTTTTATAAATGAAATGTTGCCGTTTCCCCCTCTGTCCTGCAGACGTGTTGAAGGAGCTGGTTCTCTTGAGTCCTCATGACTTCCTGCACACGCTGGTGCCCTTCCTGCAACACAACCACTGCACCTACCACCACAGCAACATCCCCAGTGAGTGTCTGTACCCTGGGGTTAGCAGTGTGTGTGTGTGTGTCTGTGTGTCTGTGTGTCTGTGTGTGTGTGTGTCCTAGGGTTAGCTGTGTGTGTGTGTGTGTGTGTGTGTGTGTGTATGTGTGTCTGTGCCCTAGGGTTAGCAGTGTGTGTGTGTGTGTGTGTGTGTGTGTGTGTGTGTGTGTGTGTGTGTGATTGGGTAGGGTGTGTGTGTGTGTATGTATGTGTGTGTGTGTGTGTGTGTGTGTGTGTCTGTGTGTGTGTGTGTCCTAG